>NC_044554.1:152651853-152676140 GCF_007565055.1 Rhinopithecus roxellana | reverse complement strand
GAAGTTTCTCAGAAAGCTTCTTTCTCGTCTTCAACTGAAGATATTTCCTTTATCAGCACAGGAATCAATGGCATCCAAAGTAGCCCTTCTCTGATTCCTGAAAGACTGTATTAATGGCCTGCTCCATGAAACATAAGTGATACTATGTGAGATGAATTCACACATCACCAAAAAGTTTTGAAGAAGGCTTCTTTCTCGTTTTCTTCTGAGGATATTTCCTTCTTAAGAGTGAGCTTCACTGGGCTAAGAAGTATCCCAATGCAGATTTCAAGGAAATTGTGGTAGCAAACTCGTCACTGAAGAGAAAGTTGTAACTCTGTGAGTTACATTCATACATCACAATGCAGTTTCTCAGAGGGGTTCTTTCCAATTTCTGTCTGAGGATATTTCCTTTTTACCATAGCCCTCATGAGCTCCCCCAAATCACTTTGCTGATTCCATGGAAACAGTGGTAGCAAACTGTTCCAAGAAGGAAGGGTGTAAATCTGTGTGATGAAGACAAACATCAGAAAGCAATCTCCAGAAAGCTCTCCTGTAGTTATTATCCGAGGATATTTCCTTTTCACAATGGGCCTCATTGGCTCCCAAATATCACTTTGAAGATTCCACGAACAGAGTGTTTTGCACACTGTCTGAGCAATAAGTTGTAACTTTGTTGAAAACGAATTCACTAGATACAAAGCATTTCGCAGAAAGCTTCTGTCCTCGTTTTTAACTGATGATGATATTCCTTTTATCAGCGTGGGCCACAATGCAATCCAAAGTAGCCCTTCTCAGATTCCTGAAAGACTGGTTAATGGCCTGCTCCATGAAAATAAGTGTAACTGTATGAGATCAATTCACACAACACCTAGAAGTTTCTTAGAAAGCTTCTTTCTAGTTTTCTTCTGAGGATATTCCTTAGTCACCGTGAGCTTCATGCGGCTAAGATTATCCCATTGCAGATTTCAAGGACGCTGTGATAGCAAAACTCGTCACTGAAGGAACCTGGAATTCTGTGAGTTACATTCACACATCACTATGCAAGTTTCTTAGAAGGGTTCTTTACCAGTGTCTGTCTGAGGATATTTCCTTTTTCACCAGAGCCCTCAATGAGCTCCCAAATATCACTTTGCTACATCCACGAGAACAGTGTTAGCAAACTGTTCCAAGAAGGGAAGGGTGGAACTCTGTGTGATGAAGTCGCACATCAGAAAGCAATCTCTCAGAAAGCTTCTCTGTAGTTATTGTCTGAGGATATTTCCTTTTTCACCATGTGCCTCCATTGGCTACAAATATCACTTTGCAGATTCCACGAAAAGAGTGAAAGCAAACTTGTTCTGAGCAATAAGTTGTAACACTATGAGACGAATTCACAGATCACAAAGAAGTTCCTGAGAAAGCTTCTTTCTCGTTTTTAACTGATGATATATCCTTTATCAGCATAGGCCTCAATGCGATGCAAAGTAGCCCTTCTCAGATTCCTGAAGGACATTGTTAATGGCCTGCTCCATGAAACATAAGTGTAACTCTGTGAGAAGAATTCACATAACACCAAGAAGTCTCCAAGAAAGCTTCCTTCTAGTTTTCTTCTGAGGATATTTCCTTAGTCACCGTGAGCTTCACTGCACTAAGAAATGTGCCATTGCAGAGTTCATGGAAACTCTGATAGCAAACTCATCACTGAAGAGAAACTTGTTACTCTGTGAGTTACATGCACACATCACAATGCAGTTTCTCAGAAGTGTTCTTTCCAGTTTCTGTCGGAGGATAGTTCCTTTCTCACCAGAGCCCTCAATGAGCTCCCAAATATGACTTTGGTGAATTAACGAGAACAGTGGTCGCAATCTTTTCCAAGAAGGGAAGGGTCGAAATCTGTGTGATGAAGTCACACATCAGAAAGCAATCTCTCAGGAAGCTTCTCTGTAGTTATTATTTGAGGACATTTCCTTTTTCACCATGTGCCTCTATTGGCTCCCAAATATCACTTTGGAAACCCACGAAAAGTGTGTTAGCAAATTTGTTCTGAGCAATAAATTGTGACTCTGTGAGATGAATTCACAGATCACAAAGACGTTTCTCAGAAAGCTTCTTTCTCGTCTTTAACTGAAGATATTTCCTTTATCAGCACAGGAATCAATGGCATCCAAAGTAGCCCTTCTCAGATTCCTGAAAGACTGTGTTAATGGCCGGCTCCATGAAACATAAGTGTAACTATGTGAGATGAATTCATACATCACCAAGACGTTTTGAAGAAGGATTCTTTCTCGTTTTCTTCTGAGGATATTTCCTTCTTCAGCGTGAGCTTCACTGTGCTAAGAAGTATCCCAATGCAGATTTAAAGGAAACTGTGATAGCAAACTCGTCACTGAAGAGAAAGTTGTAACTCTGTGAGTTACATTCACACATCACAGTGCAGTTTCTCAGAAGGGTTCTTTCCAGTTTCTGTCTGAGGATATTTCCTTTTTCGCCATAGCCCAAAATGAGCTCCCAAATATCACTTTGCTGAATCCACGAGAACAGTGGTAGCATACTGTTCCAAGAAGGGAAGGGTGGAACTCTGTGTGATGACGTCAAACATCACAAAGCAATCTCTCAGAAAGCTTCTCTCTAGTTATTATCCGAGGATATTTCCTTTTCACCATGGGCCTCTATTGGCTCCCAAATATCACTTTGCAGATTCCACGAAAAGAGTGTTTGCACACTTGTTCTGAGCAATAAGTTGTAACCCGCGAGACGAATTCACAGACCACAAAGAAGTTTCTCAGAAAGCTTCTTTCTCGTTTTTAACTGATGATATTTCCTTTATCAGCGTGGGCCACAATGCGATCCAAAGTAGCCCTTCTCAGATTCCTGAAAGACAGTGTTAATGGCCTGCTCCATGAAACATAAGTGTAACTGTATGAGATCAATTCATACAACACCTAGAAGTTTCTTAGAAAGCTTCTCTCTAGTTTTCTTCTGAGGATATTTCCTTAGTCACCGTGAGCTTCACTGTGCTAAGAATTATCCCATTGCAGATTTCAAGGAAACGGTGATAGCAAACTCGTCACTGAAGGGAAACCTGTAATTCTGTGAGTTACATTCACACATCACTATGCAGTTTCTTAGAAGGGTTCTTTCCAGTTTCTGTCTGAGGATATTTCCTTTTTCACTAGAGCCCACAATGAGCTCCCAAATATCACTATGCTGAATCCACGAGAACAGTGTTAGCAAACTGTTCCAAGAAGAGAAGGGTGGAACTCTGTGTGATGAAGTCACACATCAGAAAGCAATCTCTCAGAAAGCTTCTCTGTAGTTATTATCTGAGGACATTTCCTTTTTCACAATGTGCCTCTATTGGTTCCCAAATATCACTTTGCAGATTCCACGAAAAGAGTGTTAGGAAACTTGTTCTGAGCAATAAGTTGTAACCCGTGAGACGAATTCACAGATCACAAAGAAGTTTCTCAGAAAGCTTCTTTCTCGTTTTTAACTGATGATATTTCCTTTATCAGCGTAGGCCTCAGTGCGATCAAAAGTAGCCCTTTTCAGATTCCTGAAAGACAGTGTTAATGGCCTTCTCTATGAAAGGTAAGTGTAACTCTGTGAGATGAATTCAAAATCACCAAGATGTTTCTAAGAAAGCGTCTTTCTAGTTTTCTTCTGAGGATATTTCCTTAGTCACCCAGAGCTTCAGTGCGCTAAGAGGTATCCCATTGCAGATTTCAAGGAAAATGTGATAGCAAACTCGTCACTGAAGAGAAACTTGTAACTCTGTGAGTTACATTCACACATCACAGTGCAGTTTCTCAGAAGGGTTCTTTCCAGTTTCTGTCTGAGGATATTTCCTTTTTCGCCATAGCCCACAATGAGCTCCCAAATATCACTTTGCTGAATCCACGAGAACAGTGTTAGCAAACTTTTCCAAGAAGGGAAGAGTGGAACTCTGTGTGATGAAGTCACACATCAGAAAGCAATCTCTCAGAAAGCTTCTCTGTAGTTAATATCTGAGGATATTTCCTTTTTCACCATGTGCCTCTATTGGCTCCCAAATATCACTTTGTAGATTCCATGAAAAGGGTGTTAGCAAACTTGTTCCGAGCAATAAGTTGTAACCCTGGGAGACGAATTCGCGGATCACAAAGAAGATTCTCAGAAAGCTTCTTTCTCGTTTTTAACTGATGATATTTCCTTTATCACCCTAGGCCTCAATGTGATCCAAAGTAGCCCTTCTCAGATTCCTGAAAGACAGTGTTAATGGCCTGCTCCATGAAACATAAGTGTAACTGTATGAGATCAATTCATACAACACCTAGAAGTTTCTTAGAAAGCTTCTCTCTAGTTTTCTTCTGAGGATATTTCCTTAGTCACCGTGAGCTTCACTGCGCTAAGAAGTATCCCATTGCAGATTTCAAGGAAACTGTGATAGGAAACTCGTCAATGAAGGGACACTTGTAACTCTGTGAGTTACATTCACACATCACAATGGAGTTTCTCAGAAGGGTTCTTTCCACTTCTGTCTGAGGATATTTCCTTTTTCACCATAGCCCTCAATGAACTCCCAAATATCACTTTGCTGAATCTAAGAGAACAGTGTTAGCAAACTGTTCCAAGAAGGGAAGGGTGGAACTCTGTGTGATGAAGTCGCACATCAGAAAGCAATCTCTCAGAAAGCTTCTCTGCAGTTATTATCTGAATATATATCCTTTTTCACCATGTGCCTCTATTGGCTCCCAAATATGACTTGGCAGATTCCACGAAAAGAGTGTTAGGAATCTTGTTGTGCGCAATAAGTTGTATCTCTGTGAGACGAATTCACAGATGACAAAGAAGTTTCTCAGAAAGCTTCTTTCTCGTTTTTAACTGATGATATTTCCTTTATCAGCCTCAGCTCAATGCGATCCAAAGTAAACCTTCTCAGATTCCTGAAAGACAGTGTTAGTGGCCTGCTACATGAAACATAAGTGAAACTATGTGAGATGAATTCACACAACACCACGAAGTCTCCACGAAAGCTTCTTTGTAGTTTTCTTCTGAGGATATTTCCTTAGTCACCATGAGCTTCTCTACTCTCAGAATTATCCCATTGCAAATTTCAAGGAAACTGTGATAGCAAACTCGTCACTGAAGAGAAACTTGTAATTTTGTGAATTACATTCTCACATCACTATGCAGTTTCTCAGAAAGGTTCGTTCCAGTTTCTGTCTGAGGATATTTCCTTTTTCACCATAGCCCTCAATGAGCTCCCAAATATCACTTTGCTACATCCACGAGAACAGAGTTAGCAAACTGTTCCAAGAAGGGAAGGGTGGAACTCTGTGTGATGAAGTCACACATCATAAAGCAATCAATCAGAAAGCTTCTCTGTAGTTATTATCCGAGGGTATTTCCTATTTCACCATGTGCCTCTATTGCCTCCCAAATACCACTTTGCAGATTCCATGAAAAGAGATTTAGCAATCGTGTTCTGAACAATAAGTTGTAACTCTGTGAGACGAATTCACAGATCACAAAGAAGTTTCAGAGAAAGCTTCTTTCTCGGTATTAACTGATGATATTTCCATTATCAGCGTAGGCCTCAATGCGATCCAAATTAGCCCTTCCCAGATTCCTGAAAGACAGTGTTAATGGCCAGCTTCATGAAACATAAGTGTAACTCTGTGAAATGAATTCACACAACTCCAAGAAGTTTCTAAGAAAGCTTCTTTCTAGTTTTCTTCTGAGGATATTTCCTTAGTCACCGGAAGCTTCACCACACTAAGAAGTATCGCATTGCAGATTTCAAGGAAACTGTGATAGCAAAGTCGTCACTGAAGAGAAACTTGTAACCCTGTGAGTTACATTCACTCATCACTATGCAGTTTCTCAGAAAGGTTTCTTCCAGTTTCTGTCTAGGATATTTGCTTTTTCACCATAGCCCTCAATGACCTCCCAAATATCACTTTGCTGGATCCACGAGAACAGTGTTAGCAAAGAGTTCCAAGAAGGGAAGGGTGGTACTCTGTGTGATGAAGTCACACATCAGAAAGCAATCTCTCAGAAACCTTCTCTCTAGTTATTAACGCAGGATATTTCCTTTTTCACCATGGGCCTCCATTGACTCCCAAATATCACTTTGCAGATTCCACGGAAAGAGGTTTAGCAAACTTGTTCTGACCCATAAGTTGTAACTCTGGGAGACGAATTCACAGATTACAAAAAAGTTTCATGAAACATAAGTGTAACTTTGTGAGATGAATTCACACATCACCAAGAAGTTTCTACGAAAGCTTCTTTCTAGTTTTCTTCTGAGGATATGTCCTTTGTCACCGTGAGCTTAACTGCGCTAAGAAGTATCCCATTGCAGGTTTCAAGGAAACTGTAATAGGAAACTCGTCACTGAAGAGAAACATGTAACCCTTTGAGTTACATTCACACATCACAATGGAGTTTCTCAGAAGGGTTCTTTCGAGTTTCTTTCTGAGGATACTTCCTTTTTCACCATAGCCCTCAATGAGCTCCCAAATATCACTTTGCTGAATCCACGAGAACAGTGTCAGCAAACTGTTCCAAGAAGGGAAGGGTGGAACTCTGTATGATGAAGTCACACATCAGAAAGCAATCTCTCAGAAAGCTTATCTGTAGTTATTATCTGAGGATATTTCCTTTTTCACCATATGCCTCTATTGGCTCCCAAATATCACTTTGCAGATTCTACGAGAAGAGTGATAGCAAACTTGTTCTGAACAATAAGTTGTAACTCTGTGAGACGAATTCACAGATGACAAAGAAGTTTCACTGAAAGCTTCTTTCTCGTTTTAAACTGCTGATATTTCCTTTATCAGTGTAGGCCTCAATGCGACCTAAAGTACCCTTTCTCAGATTCCTGAAAGACATTGTTAATGGCCTGCTCCATGAAACATAAGTGTAACTCTGTGAGATGAATTCCCACAACACCAAGAAGTTTCTAATAAAGCTTCTTTCTAGTTTTATTCTGAGGATATTTCCTTTGACACCGTGAGCTTCACTGCGCTAAGGAGTATCCCATTGCAGATTTCAAGGAAAGTGTGACAGCAAACTCGTCACTGAAAAGAAACTTGTAACTCTGTGAGTTACATTCACACTTCACAATGCAGTTTCTCAGAAGGGTTCTTTCCAGTTTCTGTCTGAGGATAATACCTTTTTCCCCATAGTCCTCAATGAGCTCCCAAATATCACTTGGCTGAATCCACGAGAACAGTGTTAGGAAAGTGTTCCGAGAAGGAAAGGGTGGAACTCTGAGTGATGAAGTCACACATCAGAAAGCAATCTCTCAGAAAGCTTCTCCATAGTTATTATCTGAGGACATTTCCTTTTTCACCATCTGCCTCTATTGGCTCCCAAATATCACTGTGTAGATTCCACGAAAAGAGTGTTAGCAAACTTGCTCTGAGCAGTAAGTTGTAACTCCGTGAGAAGAATTCACAGATCAGAAAGAAGTTCCACAGGAAGCTTCTTTCTCGTTTTTAACTGATGATATTTCCTTTATCAGTGTAGGCCACAAAACGGTTGAAATGAGCCCTTCTCAGATTCCTGAAAGGCAGTGTTAATGGTCTGCTCCATGAAACATAGGGTATCTCTGTGAGATGAATTCACACAATACCAAGAAGTTTCTAAGAAAGCTTCTTTCTAGTTTTCTTCTGAGGATATTTCCTTAGTCACCGTGAGCTTCACTGCGTTAAGAAGTATCCCATTGCAGATTTCAAGGCAACTGGGATAGCAAACTCGTCACTGAAGAGAAACTTGTAAATCTGTGAGTTACATTCACAAATCACAATGCAGTTTCTCAGAAGGGTTCTTTCCAGTTTCTGTCTGAGGATATTTCCTTTTTCACTGTAGCCCTCAATGAGCTCCCAAATATCACTTTACTGAATCCACGAGAACAGTGTTAGCAAACTTTTCCAAGAAGGGAAGGGTGGAACTCTGTGTGATGAAGTCACACATCAGAAAGCAATCTCTCGGAAAGCTTCTCTCTAGTTATTATCCGAGGATATTTCCTTTTTCACCATGGGCTTCTATTAGCTCCCAAATATCACTTTGCAGATTCCACGAAAAGAGTGTTAGCAAACTTGTTCTGAGCAATAAGTTGTAACTCTGTGAGACGAATTCTCAGATCACAAAGAATTTTCTCATAAAGCTTCTTTCTCGTTTTTAACTGATGATATTTCCTTTATCAGCACAGGCCTCAATGCGATCCAAATTAGCCCTTCTCAGATTCCTGAAAGACCGTGTTAATGGGCTGCTCCATGAAACATAAGTGTAACTCTGTGAGATGAATTCACACATCACCAAGAAGTTTGTAAGAAAGCTTCTTTCTAGTTTTCTTCTGAGGATATTTCCTTAGTCACCCTGAACTTCACTGCACTAAGAAGTATCCCATTGCAGATTTCAAGGAAACTGTGATAGCAATCTCGTCACTGCAGAGAAACTTGTAATTCTGTGAGTTACATTCACACATCACTATGCAGTTTCTCAGAAAGGTTCCTTCCAGTTTCTGTCTGAGGATATTTCCTTTTTCACCATACCCCTCAATGAGCTCCCAAATATCACTTTGCTACATCCACGAGAACAGAGTTAGCAAACTGTTCCAAGAAGGGAAGGGTGGAACTCTGTGTGATGAAGTCACACATCAGAAAGCAATCAATCAGAAAGCTTCTCTGTAACTATTATCCGAGGGTATTTCCTATTTCACCATGTGCCTCTATTGGCTCCCAAATATCACTTTGCAGATTCCACGAAAAGAGATTTAGCAAAAGTGTTCTGAACAATAAGTTGTAACACTGTGAGACGAATTCAGAGATCACAAAAAAGTTTCAGAGAAAGCTTCTTTCTCGGTTTTAACCGATGATATTTCCTTTATCAGCGTAGGCCTCAATGCGATCCAAATTAGCCCTTCTCAGATTCCTGAAAGACAGTGTTAATGGCCTGCTCCATGAAACATAAGTGTAACTCTGTGAAATGAATTCACACAACTCCAAGAAGTTTCTAAGAAAGCTTCTTTCTAGTTTTCTTCTGAGGATATTTCCTTAGTCACCGGAAGCTTCTCTGCGATAAGAAGTATCCCATTGCAGATTTCAAGGAAACTGTGATAGCAAACTCGTCACTGAAGAAAAACTTGTAAATCTGTGAGTTACATTCACTCATCACTATGCAGTTTCTCAGAAAGGTTCTTTCCAGTTTCTGTCTGAGGATATTTGCTTTGTCACCATAGCCCTCAATGAGCTCCCAAATATCACTTTGCTGGATCCACGAGAACAGTGTTAGCAAAGAGTTCCAAGAAGGGAAGGGTGGCACTCTATGTGATGAAGTCACACATCAGAAAGCAATCTCTCAGAAACCTTCTCTCTAGTTATTATCGCAGGATATTTCCTTTTTCACCATGGGCCTCCATTGACTCCCAAATATCACTTTGCAGATTCCACGGAAAGAGGTTTAGCAAACTTGTTCTGACCCATAAGTTGTAACTCAGGGAGACGAATTCACAGATCACAAAGAAGTTTCATGAAACGTAAGTGTAACTCTGTGAGATGAATTCACACATCACCAAGAAGTTTCTACGAAAGCTTCTTTCTAGTTTTCTTCTGATGATATGTCCTTTGTCACCATGAGCTTCACTGCGCTAAGAAATATCCCATTGCAGGTTTGAAGGAAACTGTAATAGGAAACTCGTCACTGAAGAGAAACTTGTAACTCTGTGAGTTACATTCACACATCACAAGGGAGTTTCTCAGAAGGGTTCTTTCGAGTTTCTTTCTGAGGATACTTCCCTTTTCACCATAGCCCTCAATGAGCTCCCAAATGTCACTTTGCTGAATACATGAGAACAGTGTTAGCAAACTGTTCCAAGAAGGGAAGGGTGGAACTCAGTGTGATGATGTCACACATCAGAAAGGAATCTCTCAGAAAGCTTCCCTATAGTTATTATCGGAGGATATTTCCTTTTTCCCCATGGGTCTCAATGGTCTTCCAAATATCACTTTGTAGAGTCCACGAAAAAACTTTTTGCAAACTTGTTCTCAGCAATAAGTTGTAACACTGTGAGACGAATTCACAGCTCACAAAGAAGTTTCTCAGAAAGCTTCTTTCTCGTTTTTAACTGATGATATTTCCTTTATCAGCGTAGGCCTCAATGCGATCCAAAGTAGCCTCTTCTCCGATCCCTGAAAGACAGTGTTAATGGCCTGCTCCATGAAACATAAGTGTAACTCTGTGAGATGAATTCACACATCTCCAGGAAGTTTCTAGGAAAGATTCTTTCTAGTTTTCTTCTGAGGATATTTGTTTAGTCACCGTGAGCTTCACTGCCCTAGGAAGTATCCCATTGCAGATTTCAGAGAAACTGTGATAGCAAACTCATCACTGAAGGGAAACTTGTAACTCTGTGAGCTACATTCACACATCACAAGGCAGTTTCTCAGAATGGTCCTTTCCAGTTTCTGTCTTAGGATATTTCCTTTTTCACAATAGCCCTCAATGAACTCCCAAATATCACTTTGCTGAATCCACGAGAACAGTGTTAGCAAACTGTTCCAAGAAGGGAAGGGTGGAACTCTGTGTGATGAAGTCATACATCAGAAAGGAATCAATCAGAAAGCTTCTCTGTAGCTATTATCCGAGGGTATTTCCTATTTCACCATGTGCCTCTATTGGCTCCCAAATATCACTTTGCAGATTCCACGAAAAGAGATTTAGCAAAAGTGTTCTGAACAATAAGTTGTAACACTGTGAGACGAATTCAGAGATCACAAAGAAGTTTTAGAGAAAGCTTCTTTCTCGGTTTTAACGGATGATATTTCCTTTATCAGCGTAGGCCTCAATGCGATCCAAATTAGCCCTTCTCAGATTCCTGAAAGACAGTGTTAATTTCCTGCTCCATGAAACATAAGTGTAACTCTGTGAAATGAATTCACGCAACTCCAAGAAGTTTCTAAGAAAGCTTCTTTCTAGTTTTCTTCTGAGGATATTTCCTTAGTCACCGGAAGCTTCTCTGCACTAAGAAGTATCCCATTGCAGATTTCAAGGAAACTGTGATAGCAAACTCGTCACAGAAGAGAAACTTGTAACTCTGTGAGTTACATTCACTCATCACTATGCAGTTTCTCAGAATGGTCCTTTCCAGTTTCTGTCTGAGGATATTTCCTTTTTCACAATAGCCCTCAATGAACTCCCAAATATCACTTTGCTGAATCCACGAGAACAGTGTTACCAAACTGTTCCAAGAAGGGAAGGGTGCAACTCTGTGTGATGAAGTCACACATCAGAAAGCAATCTCTCAGAAACCTTCTCTCTAGTTATTATCGCAGGACATGTCCTTTTTCTCCATGGGCCTCTATTGGCTCCGAAATATCACTTTGGAGATTCCACGAAAAGAGTTTTAGCACACTTGTTATGAACAATAAGTTGTAACCCTGTGAGACGAATTTTCATACCACATAGAAGTTTCTCGGAAAGCTTCTTTCTCGTTTTTAATTGATGATATTTCCTTTATCAGCGTAGGCCTCAATGCGATCGAAAGTACCCCTTCTCAGATTCCTGAAAGACAGTGTTAATTTCCTGCTCCATGAAACATAAGTGTAACTCTGTGAGATGAATTCACACACAAAGAAGTTTCTAAGAAAGCTTCTTTCTAGTTTTCTTCTGAGGATATTTCCATAGTCACCGTGAGCTTCACTGCGGTAAGAAGTATCCCATTGCAGATTTCAGGGAAACTGTGATAGCAAACTCGTAACTGAAGAGAAACTTGTAACACTGTGAGTTACATTCTCACACCACAATGCAGTTTCTCAGAAGGGTTCTTTCGAGTTTCTGTCTGAGGATATTTGCTTTTTCACCATAGCCCTCAATGAACTCCCAAATATCACTTTGCTGAATCCACGAGAACAGTGTTAGGAAACTGTTTCAAGAAGGGAAGGTTGGAACTCTGTGTGATGAAGTCACACATCAGAAAGCAATCTCTCAGAAAGCTTCTCCGTAGTTATTATCTGAGAATATTTCCTTTTTCACCATGTGCCTGTATTGGCTCCCAAACATCACTTTGCTGATTCCACGAAAAGAGTGTTAGGAAACTTGTTCTGAGTAATAAGATGTAACTCTGTGAGACGAGTTCCGAGATCACAAAGAAGTTTCAAGGAAAGCTTCTTTCTCATTTTTAACTGATGATACTTCTTTAATCAGCGTAGGCCTCAATGCGATCCAAAGTAGCCCTTCTCAGATTCCTGAAAGACAGTGTTAATGGCCTGCTCCATGAAACATAAGTGTAACTCTGTGAGATGAATTCACACAACATCAAGAAGTTTCTAAGAAAGCTTCTTTCTTGTTTTCTTCTGAGGATATTTCCTTTGTCACCGTGAGCTTCACTGCGCTAAGAAGTATCCCATTGCAGATTTCAAGGAAACTGTGATAGCAAACTCGTCCCTGAAGAGAAACTTGTAACTCTGTGAGTTACATTCACACATCACAATGCAGTTTCTCAGAAGGGTTCTTTCCAGTTTCCGTCTGAGGATATTTCCTTTTTCACCAGAGCCCTCAATGAGCTCCCAAATATCACTTTGCTGAATCCACGAGAACAGTGTTAACAAACTGTTCCAACAAGGGAAGGGTGGGACTCTGTGTAATGAAGTCACACATCAGAAAGCAATCTGTCGGAAAGCTTCTCTCTAGTTATTATCCGAGGATATTTCCCTTTTCACCGTGGGCCTCTATTGGCTCCCAAATATCACTTTGCATATTCCCCGAAAAGAGTGATAGCAAACTTGTTGTGAGCAATAAGTTGTAACCCTGTGAGACGAATTTTCATACCACAAAGAATTTTCTCAGAAACCTTCTTTCTCGTTTTTAATTGATGATATTTCCTTTATCAGCGTAGGCCTCAATGTGATCCAAAGTACCCCTTCTCTGATTCCTGAAAAACAGTGTTAATTTCTTGCTCCATGAAACATAAGTGTAACTCTGTGAGATGAATTCACACAACACCAAGAAGTTTCTAACAAAGCTTCTTTCTAGTTTTCTTCTGAGGATATTTCCTTTGTCACCGTGAGCTTCACTGCGCTAAGAAGTATCCCATTGTAGATTTCAAGGAAACTGTGATAGCAAACTCGTCACTGAAGAGAAACTTGTAACTCTGTGAGTTACATTCACACATCACTATGCAGTTTCTCAGAAGGGTTCTTTCCAGTTTCTGTCTGAGGGTATTTCCTTTTTCAATATAGTCCTCAATGAGCGCCCCAATATCACTTTGCTGAATGCACGAGAACAGTGTTAGCAAACTGTTCCAAGAAGGGAAGGGTGGAAATCTGTGTGATGAAGTCACACATCAGAAAGCAATCTCTCAGAAAGCTTCTCTGTGGTTATTATCCGAGGATATTTCCTTTTTCACCATGGGCCTCTATTGGCTCCGAAATATCACTTTGCAGATTCCACGAAAAGAGATTTAGCAAACTTGTTCTGAGCAATAAGTTGTAACTCTGTGAGACTAATTCACAGATCACAAAGAAGTTTCACAGAAAGCTTCTTTCTCGTTTTTAACTGATGATATTTCCTTTATCAGCATAGGCCTCAATGCGATCCAAAGTAGGCCTTCTCAGATTCCTGAAAGACAGTGTTAATGGCCTGCTCCATAAAACATAAGTGGAATTCTGTGAGATGAATTCACACAACACCAAGAAGTCTCCAAGAAAGCTTCTTCCAAGGATTCTTCTGAGGATATTTCCTTAGTCACCATGAACTTCACTGCGCTAAGAAGTATCCCATTGCAGATTTCAAGGAAACTGTGATAGCAAACTCATCACTGAGGAGAAACTTGTAACTCTGTGAGTTACATTCATACATCACAATGCAGTTTCTCAGAGGGGTTCTTTCCAATTTCAGTCTGAGGATATTTCCTTTTTCACCATAGCCCTCAATGAGCTCCCAAATATCACTTTGCTGAATCCACAAGAACAGTGTTAGCAAACTGTTCCAAGAACGGTAGGGTGGAAATCTGTGTGATGAAGTCACACATCAGAAAGCTATCTCTCATAAAGCTTCTTTCTAGCTATTATCCGAGGATATATCCTTTTTCACCATGGGCCTGTATTGGCTCAAAAATATCACTTTGCAGATTCCACGAAAAAAGATTTAGCACGCTTGTTCTGACCAATAAGTTGTAAGTCGATGATACGAATTTACAGATCTCAAAGAAGTTTCCCAGAAAGCTTCTTTGTCGTTTTTAACTGATGATATTCCCTTTGTCAGCATAGCCCTCAATGCAATCGTAAGTAGCCCTTCTCAGATTCCTGAAAGACAGTGTTAATGGCCTGCTCCATGAAACATAAGTGTAACTCTGTGAGGTGAATTCACACATTACCAAGATGTTTCTAAGAAATCTTCTTTCTAGTTTTCTCCTGAGGATATTTCCTTAGTCACCAGGAGCTTCACTGTGCTAAGAAGTATCCCATTGCAGATTTCAAGGAAACTGTGATAGCAAACTCGTCACTGAAGAGAAACTTGTAACTCTGTGAGTTACATTCACCCATCATAATGCAGTTTCTCAGAAAGGTTCTTCCCAGTTTCTGTCTGAGGATATTTCCTTTTTCACCATAGCCCACAAAGAGCTCCCAAATATTTCTTTGCTGAATCCACGAGAACAGTGATAGCAAACTGTTCCAAGAAGGGAAGGGTGGAACTCTGTGTGATGAAGTCAAACATCACAAAGCAATCTCTCAGAAAGCTTCTCTCTAGTTATTATCCGAGGATATTTCCTTTTCACAATGGGCCTCTATTGGCTCCCAAATATCACCGTGCAGATTCCACGAAAAGAGTGTTTGCACACTTGTTCTGAGCAATAAGTTGTAACTCTGTGAAACGAATTCACAGATCACAAAGCAGTTTCTCAGAAAGCTTCTTTCTCGTTTTTAACTGATGATATTTCCTTTATCAGCGTGGGCCACAATGCGATCCAAAGTAGCCCTTCTCAGATTCCTGAAAGACAGTGTTAATGGCCTGCTCCATGAAACATAAGTGTAACTGTAGGAGATCAATTCACACAACACCTAGAATTTTCTTAGAAAGATTCTTTCTAGTTTTTTTCTGAGGATATTTCCTTAGTCACCGTGAGCTTCACTGCGCTAAGAAAAATCCCATTGCAGATTTCAAGGAAACTGTGATTGCAAACTCGTCACTGAAGGGAAACCTGGAATTCTGTGAGTTACATTCACACATCACTATGCAGTTTCTTAGAAGGGTTCTTTCCAGTTTCTGTCTGAGGATATTTCCTTTTTCACTAGAGCCCTAAATGAGCTCCCAAATATCACTTTGCTGAATCCACGAGAACAGTGTTAGCAAACTGTTCCAAGAAGGATAGGGTGGAACTCTGTGTGATGAAGTCACACATCAGAAAGCAATCTCTCAGAAAGCTTCTCTGTAGTTATTATCTGAGGACATTTCCTTTTTCACAATGTACCTCTATTGGCTCCCAAATATCTCTTTGCAGATTCCACGAAAAGAGTGTTAGCAAACTCGTTCTGAGCAATAAGTTGTAACCCGTGAGACGAATTCACAGATCACAAAGAAGTTTCTCAGAAAGCTTCTTTCTCGTTTTTAACTGATGATATTTCCTTTATCAGCGTAGGCCTCAGTGCGATCAAAAGTAGCCCTTTTCAGATTCCTGAAAGACAGTGTTAATGGCCTTCTCTATGAAAGGTAAGTGTAACTCTGTGAGATGAATTCAAAATCACCAAGAAGTTTCTAAGAAAGCGTCTTTCTAGTTTTCTTCTGAGGATATTTCCTTAGTCACCCAGAGCTTCAGTGCACTAAGAGGTATCCCATTGCAGATTTCAAGGAAACTGTGATAGCAAACTCGTCACTGAAGAGAAACTTGTAACTCTGTGAGTTACATTCACACATCACAATGCAGTTTCTCAGAAGGGTTCTTTCCAGTTTCTGTCTGAGGATATTTCCTTTATCGCCATAGCCCACAATGAGCTTCCAAATATCACTTTGCTGAATCCACGAGAACAGTGTTAGCAAACTATTCCAAGAAGGGAAGAGTGGAACTCTGTGTGATGAAGTCACACATCAGAAAGCAATCTCTCAGAAAGCTTCTCTGTAGTTAATATCTGAGGATATTTCCTTTTTCATCCATGTGCCTCTATTGGCTCCCAAATATCACTTTGTAGATTCCACGAAAAGAGTGTTAGCAAACTTATTCCGAGCAATAAGTTGTAACCCTGTGAGACGAATTCACGGATCACAAAGAAGATTCTCAGAAAGCTTCTTTCTCGTTTTTAACTGATGATATTTCCTTTATCACCCTAGGCCTCAATGTGATCCAAAGTAGCCCTTCTCAGATTCCTGAAAGACAGTGTTAGTGGCCTGCTACATGAAACATAAGTGAAACTCTGTGAGATGAATTCACACAACACCTACGAAATCTCTACGAAATCTTCTTTGTAGTTTTCTTCTGAGGATATTTCCTTAGTCACCGTGAGCTTCACTGCGCTAAGAAGTATCCCATTGCAGATTTCAAGGAAACTGTGATAGCAAACTCGTCAATGAAGAGAAACTTGTAACTCTGTGAGTTACATTCACACATCACAATGCAGTTTCTCAGAAGGGTTCTTTCCAGTGTCTGTCTGAGGATATTTCCTTTTTCACCATAGCCCTCAATGAGCTCCCAAATATCACTTTGCTGAATCCACGAGAACAGTGTTAGCAAACTGTTCCAAGAAGGGAAGTGTGGAACTCTGTGTGATGAAGTCACGCATCAGAAAGCAATCTCTATGAAAGCTTCTCTCTAGTTATTATCCGAGGATATTTCCTTTTGCACCATGGGCCTCTATTGCCTGTCAAATATCACTTTGCAGATTCCACGAAAAGAATTTCAGCAACCTTGTTCTGAGCAATATGTTGTAACTCTGTGAGACGAATTCACAGATCACAAAGAAGTTTCTCAGACAGCTTCTTTTTCGTTTTTAACTGATGATATTTGCTTTATCATGGTAGGCTTCAATGCGATCGAAGGTACACCTTCTCAGATTCCTGAAAGACAGTGTTAATGGCCTGCTCCCTTAAACATAAGTGTAACTCTGTGAGATGAATTCACACAACAAAAAGAAATTTCTAAGAAAGCTTCTTTCTAGTTTTCTTTTGAGGATATTTCCTTAGTCACCGTGAGCTTCACTGTGCTAAAAAGTATCCTATTGCAGATTTCAAGGAAACTGTGATAGCAAACTCATCACTGAGGAGAAACTTGTAACTCTGTGAGTTACATTCACACATCACAATGCAGTTTCTCAGAAGGTTTCTTTCCAGTTTCTGTCTGAGGATATTTCCTTTTTCACCATAGCCCTCAATGAGATCCCGAATATCACTTTGCTGAATCCACGAGAACAGTGTTAGCAAACTGTTCCAAGAAGGATAGGGTGGAACTCTGTGTGATGAAGTCACACATCAGAAAGCAATCTCTCAGAAACCTTCTCTGTAGTTATTATCTGAGGATATTTCCTTTTTCACCATGTGCCTCTATTGGCTCCCAAATATCACTTTGCAGTTTCCACGAAAAGAGTGTTAGCAAACTTGTTCTGAGCAAAAAGTTGTAAGTCTGTGAGACGAATTCACAGATCACAAAGAAGTGTCTCAGAAAGCTTCTTTCTCGATTTTAACTGATGATATTTCCTTCATCACCGTAGGCCTCAAGGCGATCCAAAGTAGGCCTTCTCAGATTCCTGAAAGACAGTGTTAATGACCTACTCCATGAAACATAAGTGTAACTCTGTGAGATGACTTCACACAACACCCAGAAATTTCTACAAAAGCTTCTTTCTAGTATTCTTCTGAGGATATTTCCTTAGTCACCGTGAGCTTCCCTGTGCTAAGAAGTATCCAATTGCAGATTTCAGGTAAACTGTGATAGCAAACTCATCACTGAGGAGAATCTTGTAACTCTGTGAGTTACATTCACACATCAGTATGCAGTTTCTCAGAAGGGTTCTTTCCAGTTTCTGTCTGAGGATATTTCCTTTTTCACCATAGCCCTCAATGAGCTCCCAAATATCACTTTGCTGAATCCACAAGAACAGTGTTAGCAAACTGTTCCAAGAACGGTAGGGTGGAAATCTGTGTGATGAAGTCACACATCAGAAAGCTATCTCTCAGAAAGCTTCTTTCTAGCTATTATCCGAGGATATATCCTTTTTCACCATGGGCCTGTATTGGCTCAAAAATATCACTTTGCAGATTCCACGAAAAAAGATTTAGCACGCTTGTTCTGACCAATAAGTTGTAAGTCGATGATACGAATTTACAGATCTCAAAGAAGTTTCCCAGAAAGCTTCTTTGTCGTTTTTAACTGATGATATTCCCTTTGTCAGCATAGGCCTCAATGCAATCGTAAGTAGCCCTTCTCAGATTCCTGAAAGACAGTGTTAATGGCCTGCTCCATGAAACATAAGTGTAACTCTGTGAGGTGAATTCACACATTACCAAGATGTTTCTAAGAAATCTTCTTTCTAGTTTTCTCCTGAGGATATTTCCTTAGTCACCAGGAGCTTCACTGTGCTAAGAAGTATCTCATTGCAGATTTCAAGGAAACTGTGATAGCAAACTCGTCACTGAAGAGAAACTTGTAACTCTGTGAGTTACATTCACCCATCATAATGCAGTTTCTCAGAAAGGTTCTTCCCAGTTTCTGTCTGAGGATATTTCCTTTTTCACCATAGCCCACAAAGAGCTCCCAAATATTTCTTTGCTGAATCCACGAGAACAGTGATAGCAAACTGTTCCAAGAAGGGAAGGGTGGAACTCTGTGTGATGAAGTCAAACATCACAAAGCAATCTCTCAGAAAGCTTCTCTCTAGTTATTATCCGAGGATATTTCCTTTTCACAATGGGCCTCTATTGGCTCCCAAATATCACCGTGCAGATTCCACGAAAAGAGTGTTTGCACACTTGTTCTGAGCAATAAGTTGTAACTCTGTGAAACGAATTCACAGATCACAAAGCAGTTTCTCAGAAAGCTTCTTTCTCGTTTTTAACTGATGATATTTCCTTTATCAGCGTGGGCCACAATGCGATCCAAAGTAGCCCTTCTCAGATTCCTGAAAGACAGTGTTAATGGCCTGCTCCATGAAACATAAGTGTAACTGTATGAGATCAATTCACACAACACCTAGAAGTTTCTTAGAAAGCTTCTTTCTAGTTTTCTTTTGAGGATATTTCCTTAGTTACCGTGAGCTTCACTGCGCTAAGAATTATCCAATTGCAGATTTCAAGGAAACTGTGATAGCAAACTCGTCACTGAAGGGAAACATGGAATTCTGTGAGTTACATTCACACATCACTATGCAGTTTCTTAGAAGGGTTCTTTCCAGTTTCTGTCTGAGGATATTTCCTTTTTCACTAGAGCACTCAATGAGTTCCCAAATATCACTTTGCTGAATCCACGAGAACAGTGTTAGCAAACTGTTCCAAGAAGAGAAGGGTGGAACTCTGTGTGATGAAGTCACACATCAGAAAGCAATCTCTCAGAAAGCTTCTCTGTAGTTGTTATCTGAGGACATTTCCTTTTTCTCAATGTACTTCTATTGGCTCCCAAATATCTCTTTGCAGATTCCACGAAAAGAGTGTTAGCAAACTTGTTCTGAGCAAGAAGTTGTAACCCGTGAGACGAATTCACAGATCACAAAGAAGTTTCTCAGAAAGCTTCTTTCTCGTTTTTAACTGATGATATTTCCTTTATCAGCGTAGGCCTCAGTGCGATCAAAAGTAGCCCTTTTCAGATTCCTGAAAGACAGTGTTAATGGCCTTCTCTATGAAAGGTAAGTGTAACTCTGTGAGATGAATTCAAAATCACCAAGAAGTTTCTAAGAAAGCGTCTTTCTAGTTTTCTTTTGAGGATATTTCCTTAATCACCCAGAGCTTCAGTGCACTAAGAGGTATCCCATTGCAGATTTAAAGGAAACTGTGATAGCAAACTCGTCACTGAAGAGAAACTTGTAACTCTGTGAGTTACATTCACACATCACAGTGCAGTTTCTCAGAAGGGTTCTTTCCAGTTTCTGTCTGAGGATATTTCCTTTTTCGCCATAGCCCACAATGAGCTCCCAAATATCCCTTTGCTGAATCCATGAGAACAGTGGTAGCAAACTTTTCCAAGAAGGGAAGAGTGGAACTCTGTGTGATGAAGTCACACATCAGAAAGCAATCTCTCAGAAAGCTTCCCTGTAGTTAATATCTGAGGATATTTCCTTTTTCACCATGTGCCTCTATTGGCTCCCAAATATCACTTTGTAGATTCCACGAAAAGAGTGTTAGCAAACTTGTTCCGAGCAATAAGATGTAACCCTGTGAGACGAATTCAGGGATCACAAAGAAGATTCTCAGAAAGCTTCTTTCTCGTTTTTAACTGATGATATTTCCTTTATCACCCTAGGCCTCAATGCGATCCAAAGTAGCCCTTCTCAGATTCCTGAAAGACAGTGTTAATGGCCTGCTCCATGAAACATAAGTGTAACTCTGTGAGATAAATTCACAAAACACCACGAAGTTTCTAGGAAAGCTTCTTTCTAGTTTTCTTCTGAGGATATTTCCTTAGTCACTGTGAGCTTCACTGCGCTAAGAAGTATCCCATTGCAGATTTCAAGGAAACTGTGATAGGAAACTCGTCAATGAAGAGACACTTGTAACTCTGTGAGTTACATTCACACATCACAATGCAGTTTCTCAGAAGGGTTCTTTCCACTTCTGTCTGAGGATATTTCCTTTTTCACCATAGCCCTCAATGAGCTCCCAAATATCACTTTGCTGAATCCAAGAGAACAGTGTTAGCAAACTGTTCCAAGAAGGGAAGGGTGGAACTCTGTGTGATGAAGTCGCACATCAGAAAGCAATCTCTCAGAAAGCTTCTCTGCAGTTATTATCTGAATATATATCCTTTTTCACCATGTACCTCTATTGGCTCCCAAATATGACTTGGCAGATTCCACGAAAAGAGTGTTAGGAAACTTGTTGTGAGCAATAAGTTGTAACTCTGTGAGATGAATTCACAGATGGCAAAGAAGTTTCTCAGAAAGCTTCTTTCTCGTTTTTAACTGATGATATTTCCTTTATCAGACTCAGCTCAATGCGATCCAAAGTAAACCTTCTCAGATTCCTGAAAGACAGTGTTAGTGGCCTGCTACATGAAAAATAAGTGAAACTCTGTGAGATGAATTCACACAACACCACGAAGTCTCTACGAAAGCTTCTTTGTAGTTTTCTTCTGAGGATATTTCCTTAGTCACCGTGAGCTTCACTGCGCTAAGAAGTATCCCATTGCAGATTTCAAGGAAACTGTGATAGCAAACTCGTCACTGAAGTGAATCTAGTAACTCTGTGAATTACATTCACACATCACAATGCAGTTTCTCAGAAGGGTTCTTTCCATTTTCTGTCTGAGGATATATCCTTTTTCACCATAGCCCTCAATGAGCTCCCAAATATCACTTTGCTGAATGCACGAGAACAGTGTTAGCAAACTGTTCCAAGAAGGGAAGTGTGGAACTCTGTGTGATGAAGTCACGCATCAGAATGCAATCTCTATGAAAGCTTCTCTCTAGTTATTATCCGAGGATATTTCCTTTTGCACCATGGGCCTCTATTGCCTGTCAAATATCACTTTGCAGATTCCACGAAAAGAATTTCAGCAACCTTGTTCTGAGCAATATGTTGTAACTCTGTGAGACGAATTCACAGATCACAAAGAAGTTTCTCAGACAGCTTCTTTTTCGTTTTTAACTGATGATACTTGCTTTATCAACGTAGGCTTCAATGCGATCGAAGGTACACCTTCTCAGATTCCTGAAAGAGAGTGTTAATGGCCTGCTCCCTTAAACATAAGTGTACCTCTGTGAGATGACTTCACACAACAAAAAGAAATTTATAAGAAAGCTTCTTTCTAGTTTTCTTTTGAGGATATTTCCTTAGTCACCGAGAACTTCACTGCGCTAAGAAGTATCCCATTGCAGATTTCAAGGAAACTGTGATAGCAAACACGTCACAGAAGAGAAACTTGTAACTCTGTGAGTTACATTCACACATTACAATGCAGTTTCTCAGAAGGGTTCTTTCCAATTTCTGCCTTGGATATTTCCTTTTTCACCATAGTCCTCAATGAGCTCCCAAATATCACTTTGCTGAATCCACGAGAAAAGTGTTAGCAAACTGTTCCAAGAATGGAAGGCTGGAACTCTCTGTGATGAAGTCACACATCAGAAAGCAATCTCTCAAAAACCTTCTTTGCAGTTATTATCTGAGGGTATTTCCTTTTTCTCCATGGGCCTCTATTGGCTACCAAATATCATTTTGCAGATTCCACAAAAAGAGTGTTAGCACACTTGTTCTGAGCAATAAGTTGTAACTCTGTGAGACGAATTCACAGATCACAAAGAAGTTTATCAAAAACCTTCTTTCTCGTTTTTAACTGTTGATATATTGTTTAACAGCGTAGGCCTCAGTGTGATCCAAAGTAGCCCTTCTCAGATTCCTGAGAGACAGTGTTAATGGCCTGCTCCAAGAAACAGAAGTGTAACTCTGTGAGTTGAATTCACACATCACCAAGAGGTTTCTTAGAAATCTTCTTTCTAGTTTTCTTCTGAGGATAATTCCTTTCTCAACGTGAGCTTCACTGCGCTAAGAAGTATCCCATTGCAGATTTCAAGGAAACCGTGATAGCAAATGCGTCACTGAAGAGAAACTTGTAACTCTGTGAGTTACATTCACACATCACATTGCAGTTTCTCAGAAGGGTTCTTTCCAGTTTCTGCCTTGGATACTTCCTTTTTCACCATTGCCCACAATGAGTTTCCAAATATCACTTTGCTGAATCCACGAAAAGAGTGTTTGCAAACTGTTCCAAGAAGGGAAAGGGTGGAACTCGGTTGTGATGACAGTCACACATCAGAAAGCATCTCTCAGGAAAGCTTCTCTCTACTTATTATCTGAGGATATATCCTTTTTCAACATGTGCCTCTTTTGGCTCCCAAATATCACTTTGCAGATTCCACGAAAAGAGTGTTAGCAAACTTGTTCTGAGCAATAAGTTTGTAACTCTGTGAGAGCAATTCACAGATCAAAAAGAAGTTTCTCAGAAAGCTTCTTTCTCGTTTTTAACTGATGATATTTCCTTTATCAGCTTAGGCTCAAGCGATCGAAAGCAGCCCTTCTCAGATTCCTGAAAGATAGTGTTAATGGCCTGCTCCATGAAACATAAGAGTAACTCTGTGAGATGACTTCACACAACACCCAGAAAGAAATTTCTACGAAAGTTTCTTTCTAGTATTCTTTCTGAGGATATTCCTTAGTCACCATGAGCTTCACTGCATTAAGAAGTATCCCATTGCAGATTTCAAAGAAACTGTGATAGCAAACTGATCACTGAAGAGAAACTTGTAACTCTGCGAGTTACATTCACACATCACAATGCAGTTTCTCAGAAGGGTTCTTTCCAGTTTCTGTCTGAGGATACTTCCTTTTTCACCATAGCCCTCAATGAGCTCCCAAATATCACTTTGTTGAATCCACGAAAACAGTATTAGCCAACTTTTCCAAGAAAGGAAGGGTGTAACTCTTTGTGATTAAGTCACACAACAGAAAGCAATCTCTCAGAAAGCTTCTCTGTAGTTAGTATCTGAGGTTATTTCCTTTTTCACAATGTGTCTCTATTGGCTCCCAAATAACACTTTGCAGATTCCACGAAAAGAGTGTTAGCAAAATTGCTCTGAGCAATAAGTTGTAACTCTGTGAGACGAATTCACAGATCACAAAGAATTTTCTCAGAAAGCTTCTTTTTCGTTTTTAACTGATGACATTACCTTTATCAGCATGGGCCTCAATGCAATCCAAATTAGCACTTCTCAGATTCCTGACAGACAGTGTTAATGGCCTGTTCCATGAAACTTAAGTGTAACTCTGTGAGGTGAATTCACACACCATCAAGAAGTCTCTAAGAAAGCTTCGTTCTAGTTTTCTTCTGAGGATATTTCCTTAGTCACCGTGAGCTTCACTGCGCTATGAAGTATCCCATTGCAGATTTCAAGGAAACTGTGATAGCAAACTCATCATTGAGGAGAAACTTGTAACTCTGTGAGTCACATTCACACATCACAATGCAGTTTCTCAGAAGGGTTCTTTCCAGTTTCTGTCTGAGGATATTTCCTTTTTCACCATAGCCCCCAATGAGCTCCCAAATATCACTTTGCTGAATCCACGAGAACAGTGTTAGCAAACTTCTCAAGAAGGGAATGGTGGAACTCTGTGTGATGAAGTGAAACATCAGAAAGCAATCTCTCAAAAAG